>NW_028141188.1:327500-372650 GCF_030444845.1 Prenolepis imparis | reverse complement strand
ACGCGGTGCCTGAACGATGAGATTGAAATGACACGTAGTCAGTCATGTATTAGGTCGAAATTGCATGAAGTATACACCATCTGCGAGACAAAAATTGCTCTAAGTCCGTACGACGATAAGCGGTATATCATACCTGATTCGACCGACACATTACCATGGGGACATTATCAGATACCCTTATAAAATATAATGTAATATAATGTAATATAATGTATGTGCGATATGTTATGTAACATATGTGTATGTATTTCATATATTGGAACGGAAAGGATGTATTAATAAAGATTTTGTATTTCACATATTTCATGTATATTGTAATATTTCAAATACTTTTATTTGTTGTACACATTATATATTTTTTAATTTTTGAGTAATTAATAAATACAATTTGTATGAATTAAATTGCATTGTCCTTATGTATCCAAGAGTTGTGCGAATTGTCAAATCCCAGCCATTTTACGTAAACCTCGTCACCCCTCCTGCGCAGTACTTTCTCTACGAGATATACGTCCGGATAATTCGCGCTATGCAACTCGTGCTCGTAAAACGCTCCAGCGACAGATGTTTTGCGATAGTCCTCGAATAGATAGGTTACGGGATTAGTACGCTGCACTTTAACAATTTTAAACACTTCGGTTGTCCAATTTGGTGTGTAACCCTTCTCAAAAAGTTTCTTGTACTTGCTAACGCGTACCGGGTCACCTACTTTGAACTTTGCCGGAGCGGATTTAACGTTACGCGTTGTCGACCAGGACAGACGATTGCTCGATTTTCGAGGAGAAGAGATCACCATTAGATTGCACGTACGACGACGACAGCGATAACGTACGTGTGTGGCGTATGAGATGCTCGTGTTGAACGGATCGAAAGATACGAGAGATAACACAATCTTTACGGAGCCAGCGACAACAACAACAACGTCGACATTCACTAATATCCAATCATCCGGTTGCAGTAAGAAAAAGAAACTGAACGCATCAAACGTTGCGTTTTTACAATCTTTGGGATTCGCGGTGCGAAACATCTGAACAATGATCGACATCCTCAACATTGGAGACGAGCCAATCTTCGACGATCGCATCGTCAAGATCGAGACTCACACGTACAACCCGTTCGCTAACACAACATTCGGACACAGTGATGAGATAAGAATACCCATACAACAACAGGATCTGTATACGTTGCCGTATGAAAGTTTCCTATACATCGAGGGAGAACTAAAGATAAATAAACCAGCCGAAGGATCTGCTGTGATACTGGGAAATAATTGTGTCGCATTCATGTTCGATGAGATTCGATACGAACTCGATGGCGTGGAGATTGATCGCAATAGAAACGTGGGAATAACAAGTTTGCTCAAAAACTATGTAACGATATCATCCGATAGAAGCGTGATTATGAGAAACGCCGGCTGGACTGATCCGACTACTGCGAATGGAAACTTCAATTTTTGCGTACCGCTCTACATGTTATTGGGATTTTGCGAGGATTACAGACGAGTGGTGATGAACGCTCGTCATGAGTTAATCTTAATACGATCGCGCAACGACAACAATTGTCTGATTGGAGATTCGACGCTGGAGCCTGTGATCAACATATTCAAGATACAATGGCGAATGCCGCATGTGTTGTTGAGCGAGATTAAGAAGCTGTCGATGCTGCGCGCTCTGGAAAGCGGACATTACCTCAGCATGGGTTTTCGCTCGTGGGATCTGTATGAGTATCCGCTATTGCAGCGTACAACCAAGCATTCATGGGCCATTAAGACAGCGACTCAGCTAGAGAAGCCACGATATGTTATCTTCGCTCTGCAGACAGGTCGGAAAAACATCATATCTGAGGATATGAGTCGATTCGACGATTGCAAGATGACCAATGTGAAACTCTATCTGAACTCGGAATGTTATCCGTACGACGATATGAATCTGGATTTCGATAAAAACAGATGGTCGATTCTGTACGATACGTATGCGCGTTTCTGCAAGAACTATTATGGATACGAGTATCTCGAGCCGAGTCTCACCGTCTCAATGTTTCTACGTAACGGTCCGTTCGTGATCATCGATTGTTCTCGACAAAACGAATCGGTCAAGAGCGCAACCGTGGATGTGAGATTGGAATTCGAGTGTAAGGGGAATGTGCCGATGAATACCACTGCGTACTGTCTCATCATACATGATCGCGTGATCCAGTACAACCCGTTGACCAACGTTGTGCACAAAATCACCTAAACACACCAACAATTTAGAGAGAGGGGGAAGCATAGCAGAATATAAATCAAAGTGTTATGAGATAGTTGCCATTCTTCTTTTTAACTGATACATCGAAGAGAGAGATCTCGTCATGTCCGTACCAACGTTTGTGGATCTACAGGGGTTTATCCTCAATAAACAATTCATTGTAAAGGAAGCGGCAATCCTGAGAAGAGGATTTATTTTGTCACATTATTTTTTCGCATGTCCTGTACCATGGAGTGTACTCATAAAATCGGAGAGACACCAAGCCTCATGGTTGACTCGAAATCATCATGGATTGCAATGGGAAGATGGAAACGTTCCATACAGCATGGCTCAGCGTTTGATTACAATAGCTATCATTGGTGGACCACATGAAGAAGAAGAAGAATCCATTCTCGTATATGTAAAAGGACTTGAGAAGCGAGAATGGTTAGCCGATATATTGGATGATGCGGGAAACGGTTTCATTATTGAGACCTTGGATGCTGATTACGACGATATCGAGTCTCTAAATAATCTAGATGTTAAAAACACTATGCGATGTGGAAAACATGTTAAGAATTGCGCATTACAAAATGTATTCAAAATATTTAACTGGTGGTCGCAACGCCAGAAAGAATTGCAAGATTTGGAAAAATAAAATATTTAAACATTAATGTGTTTTATCTCTTATTCCCCTTCCCCAATCCTTTCCTCACAAATCGTTTCTAAGAATTCTTTTTATCCGAGTGCCGTTTCCCCTTCTCCTAAATTTCATAGCGCCAATAGTATTCTAGAATCTCCCACCACATTTACCCCACTACTTTTAAAAATAAGCGTCACGTATATTCTTAATTTTATACGATCAGTGTAGCGTTAACCGTTCATACTGGTGGTTCACTTTTAAAATCTGGAAATATGTACTACGCTAAAAGAAGCAGTGGCTCCGGCAGACCTGTGAATAATTACGTTCCGAGTCGTGATGACACTCCATCGTTTGAGAATAAATGTGACGAGTAAGTTTAACTTCTTTCTATCTTTATATTTTTTTTTTTTTTTTTTTACAAATTGTATTATTTTCAAACTAATTTCATTTTTACAGCATTTCATTGGAGCGTCGTGCGGTTCGTATACTAGGCAGACGATACGCATTGACAGCTACGGAATTTAAATTCCTCGAAATTGGTATCAAAGTGGATCCACCGAGTTACGTGGAAATCGCCATAGGAGATCATCGAGGAAAGGAACTGATACTATCTCTCGAAGCGTGGAAAGGACTCTACGAGCAACGTCACAATATTCAGAATCTGCTTCGAAACGATTTTAAAGATGCCTACAGTTTTATAAGCGTTGGACCGTTAACAGTGCGAGTTCGTACGATTAACGACGCCAAGTTAATAAGTCTTGAATCTTCAAATGTATGCATGATGATGATCGAATCGACGTTACACCGTATGTTCGATCTCGATCCTTGCATTGATGTAACTTTTGACCGATTGGTTAAAATTACCAATACAGTCGATATCAAGTTTACGCAATTTTCAAATATCGCGTCCAATGTAACGAATCCTAAAGAAGTATCAAATGTAATACGCGCTAGCGACGCCTTCAACAAGCATCAGCTCATCGATTGCGAGCTGGCAGCTTTAGTTTTTAGTCCATAATATGTAAGAAAAAAAATATTTAAAAGAAGAATAAAGAGTTTTTAAGTCTAAATTATGATGTAATTTCTTTGCATGCATTTCCATTCTCCATCTTTCTCCCACCCGTAACCAGTCCCAGCTCTCATACGTAGCTCGTTGCACGGTCTTTGTGGGGGATGACGTCATGCGGGGAAGGGGGAACGTGACGCTAGAGACTGAGAGGCTAGGGATCGCGAGACTAGGGACTGAGAGACTAGGGATCGCGAGGCTAGGGACCGAGAGGCTAGGGACTGCGAGAGAGGTAGCGCTTAGGAGAGAAAGAGAGAGCGCGAGAGAAAGAGGGGGTGTGAGGCGAACGTGAAGGAGAGAGATGTTGCGGCGAGGAGAGAGAGAGAGAGAGAGAGAGAGAGAGAGAGATGACGCGAGGTTAGGGACTGCTAGAGATAGCGCTTAGGAGAGAAAGAGAGAGCGCGAGGTGAACGCGAGAGACAGAGATAGCGAGAGGCGCATGCGAGAGATGACGCAGTGAAGGAAAAGAAGAGGAATTTTTAAAATGAATATATTAATTTAATATTAATTATTTTTAATTATGAATAAATGTGTATTATACATTTGTGTGTGTGTGTGTGTGTGTGTGTGTGTGTGTGTGTGTGTGTTTAAAAGAATATAAATGGATATAAATGTATATAAATGTGAATATAAAATGGATATAAAATTTTAAAAAATATATATAAATGAATATAAAGATAAGAATATAAAGATGAAAATATAAAGATGAAAATATAAATGAATATCATAATATATAAAAATTGTCGGTGATGGAGGTGGCTATGGTAAAGCCGACGATTGTGGATGCGAGGCGGTGAGGCAGCTGAATGCTAGATGCTGTGAGAAGCGGAGGCGACGGCTGGGCGGGGACTCCTGCATAACAGAAAATTTTTATTAATTATTTTAATAATTTATAATTAAAAAGAAATACTTACTAGTTCCAATTTTCCACCATAGGTTCTGGTGGATATGGCTCTAGGCCAAACAGTTCCCGAAGAGCATACATGTTCTCCCATAGCCAACTGTTATTGGCATCCATTTCCCGCACCTCTGCAGTTTCGCACCACATTTCTGCAAACATTTGTCGATGTTCCCACCTCAGCATTCTCACCCACTCTCGTTCAGTTAAACCTTGCTCCACCACGTGTTGCGACCGTAAATTTTGCACAATGTTATAGATCATCTGAAAAATATGAATATTTAATATATATCTAAACATATTGCAATATTCTGTACAATAGTTTTAAATAAATTGTACAACTTACTATTTCGGGGAGCGTACGGCGCAGAAAACCTCCAGTCATTTTTTTCACTATTTTTTACACTCACTTCGCTCGGCGACTGTTCGAGACTTTTTGATGTGGAGACAGACTCTCTCTCCATAAGCTTCAACCCCATCCCTCTCAAAATTATCGCAATTCTTCCTTAAAAGATATTTAGGAAAATGTTTCGCTCTCGTTTACGACCGATTTTCCGCGAGGGTACAAAGCTGCCGAACGTCAACGCTTTTACATTTGCACCCCTATAAATAACGTTTGACATGTTCGTCGCAGCGTTGGCCCTAAAATCTTCATTCCTTTCCTAATGATAAAATGTCCATAAAATGAAAAACAGTTTTATGGCTTCGGGTAGCCATAAATCACAAAGATAATCAGTTGCCGAACATGCTTAGACCCCCCCCCCTCCTTTGTCGAAACATCCCCCTCCACCCGCGTGACGTCAGCCCCCGCGCCCCCGAGATACCCCCGCCCCGCGTGACGTCATACCCCTCGCCACGGAGAACCCCCCGCGCCCCGCACCCCCCTCGGAGCCCCATGGGTTAGAACTCTGATAGTATTACTACTGCTAAAGTCCGTAGTAGGGTTGAGAAGGGACCAAAGAGCGTAGTGAAATTCGAATGGGGAGGAAGAAAAGAAACATATATTTTAGCTTTATTTCTTTCCCTCCCCCCTAACCCAAGCATATTAGTCATGCTAAGCGTTATTAGCCTTTGAATTCTCAGTCTCTGACCATCCATGATGCAGTAAGCATCGTGAATCGTGATCTTTAACATGCGTAACCAAACGGAGTAGTGCACACAATATCAATTGACTCGTTAGAAACGAATTACAACTGCAAGTTTCTTTTGTATATTGTATATTGTGTATTTTTGTGTATTGTGTTATATATCAGGGTTGGGTAATAACTTGCTAATTAGTTAAAAGTTAAATAAAAAAGTTAAAATTAATAACTTTCAACTTAGCTCAGCTAATTTAAAATAAGTTAATTTTTAATTTCAAAATTAGTTATTTTTAAACTTAAACTTATTAACTTTTTTCCAAGTTAAAAATTTTTTTATCTCTAAATTCCATTATTTCTTTTCTATAAAATCTTAAATATTGGACAATTAAATTTTTAATAACGATTTAATTTTAATAAGAGCATCATTCTTTGATGTGTATTCTTATAAGTATTATGAAATAAATAAAGGTATTATTGATTTTTATTTTTTTTTCATAAAAAAATAATTAATTTACCCAACCGTGCTATATACATATTTTGCAATACTACGATAAGGGATTTACCTAATGAGATGAATTTGAAAATTCTGGCAAATAAGGATATAGCATCGAGGACATCGGAAATTTTAGTTCTACGTGTTTGTATATTGTGTATTATGTATTGTGCATTTTTGTGTATTGTGTATTGTGCCATATATTTTGCAATTATAATGGCTACGGTAACGGGTTTGCCTAACGAGATGATTTGGACAATTCTGGCAAATAAGGATATTAGAATCGAGGACATAGGAAATTTTAATTCCACGTGCAACCAATTTCGGAGCATGAGCACCGATAACAGTGTGTGGATGAAAAAGATCACTCAATGTAAGTTTTGTAAACTTTTTTGTTATTTTGCATAATTGACATGTTGCATAAAAAGAAACTTGGCAAAAATTTGGCCAAAAATCAAAAAGACTTCACGCAAAAAAGACCTCTTTTTGAAGGACTTCAAATAATATTATGTCATTTAAAACACTTCAAAATATGTAATTTAAAAAATTTTATAATTTATTTGTACTATTAGTTTTTTCAAAAACTCACAAAATTTTTATAGATATTTCATCGTTTTAAATAAGACTTTCTGAATAAGATCGCGTAAATTAAAAAAATTTTAAAAACATAAGATGATAGAAAGTTTGTTCTGGTTTAAAAGATTTATGAAAACTTCAAAGTTCTATAAAAAATAAAAGAATAATTTATTTGTTATATTATCGATAATTATATATATTTGTGCAAAATGTGAAAATAGTAATATAACTATTTCTAGTGATTTTTTGTGCAAGAATAAATCAAAAGCAAAAACTTGAAAATGCAAAGAGTAATTGCGTGGCTAATAAATTATTAAGTTCACATAGAAATTTTATACGAAATCATCTATGATTCAGATTGAATTTACTAGTCAGGTTATTTAATATTAAGGAAATAAAAAAAAGTGCAAATTGGAAACCATTGCTTCCTCAACAATCTATTTCGCTCATTAAGATTTCTAAGAAAGCCAAAATTGAAAAAACTAGCTTGTTTCCAATTTGCACACTTTTTTCACATAAAATAATATTTTTTGTCACGTATATGTGTGTATGTATAATATGATTGTACTTACTTTTGTATGTTCCTTTCGTATGTTTCTTTTGTAAAATTCAAAAATTTATATTTTTTGAAAAATTCAAAATTTATAAAAAATGAATTTTTTCATCGATCCTCGCCAAATTTGAAATACCAAATATCCTTTAATAATACTTTATTTATATAAAAAAATGTAGTCCAATATCAAAATTTACGGAAGTAAAACAACCATATATATTATTAAAAATAAAAAAATCATAAAAAATGAACGTCTTTACCGATGCTCGTCAAGTTCAATATCAACCATTCTTTAATAATACGCTATTCATACAAAAAAATTTATCTCGATCAAAATTTGCAAAAATTAAAAAATGCATATTTCCTAAAAATTCAAAATTTCATAAAAAATGAATCCTTTCATCAAGCCTCACTAAACTAAATATCAATCATCCTTTAATGATACTGAAAAGAATCTGCTCTGATATGTCAAAATTTATAAAAGTTAGAGCAACCACAGATATTTATCAAAAAATTCAAAATTTTATAAAAAGTGAACCCTTTCACCGATCCTCGTCAAATTCAATACCAACCATTCTTTAATGATAGCTTATTCGTATAAAAAAATTTATCCCGATATCTTAAAATTTACGGAAGTTAAAGCAACCACAGACATTTTTTAAAAAATTAAAATTACATTAAAATTCAAAATACTATATGAATTTTTATAAAAATGACAACAAATAAAAGTGTGGTATTATTTACTTGTATGCTAAATTGGAGCGCTGTAGCTCAAACAGTTCTTGAGTTTATTTTTTAAATTTTTGGAAAAGTAAGTGTGCACATATTACATACATACACACACACACACATAAGGACATTTTTTCTAAATATGATTTTTCGATATTTTGGAACATTCTGAACACATTGGCATAGAAATCTGAAAAAAAAAATTTTTTTGTGAAAACAAGCTTTCTCTATAAAGAAGCAAAAATTATTAATTTCGACAAAAAAGATTCTGCTAAGTACATAAAAATATTCGATATTGTATGCAAAAATGCCTTTGCAAAACTTTTTCCAGCAAAAATATTTTTTAGAAAGACACTTTATACTAATGTTTAAAAGTAGACATACATACATTTATATACAGATAATTGAAAATAATTTTATTTATTACATACATAAATTTGCTGATATAGTTTATTGCATATCAGATTTTAATGTGTATTTTATAATTTATTTTAGTGAATTTTTAATTAACATAATTTATATTTAATTTATTTATATAGAGAGAGACTTGAAAATAATTTATTATACATTTTGCTGATGCATATTACAGTATTTGAGCTGTATATTTTTAAATATATTTTTAAACTTTATTTTGTATGTGTATATCTATTTCTAAACATTATTTTGTCTATGTGTGTGAAGTGTCTTTTTAAAAACCACTTTTGCTAGAAAAATTTTTGCAAAGGCATTTTTGCATACAATGTCGAATTATTTTTATATACTTGGCATGTTTTTTTCTTTTGTGAAGATCTTGTTGTGCTTTTTGTAAAAAATAGAAATTTTTACATAAAATTTATTGTTACATAAAAAAATTTTTAAATTTAAGTTAATTAGTTTTTTAATTTAATTTTAAAATTGGAAACAAGAATGAAATAGCGAAATATCAATGTATATCACCTGAAGAAAAAGTATAAAAATATTAAATACAATACAATATAATACAAAGTAGATTATATTGTTACGTCCGGCGGACTTCACGATTCTTTTCTTTCCCACGACCAAGGCGAAGTTTGTTGTTAGGTAAATAAGAAAGGAAGAAAAAAGATAATAATAATCTAAGCGGCACGTATATAATAAAACGAAAACGTGCCCAGCGAAACGGACAGCTGCAGATATCGTGAGCGACCGATAAATATTACAAAATCGGTAAATAAAAGAGACCAGGCGGAAAGATGCCGAAAGCGGATTCTTGCCGACACCCTCGCGAATAATAAGTTAAAATCACATATCGGCAAAACATAAAGACGGCGAGAACGCGCCGAAAGCAAATCCTTCCCTAGTAAAATTAGGGGAAAA
Source organism: Prenolepis imparis (assembly GCF_030444845.1). NCBI lineage: Eukaryota > Metazoa > Arthropoda > Insecta > Hymenoptera > Formicidae > Prenolepis > Prenolepis imparis. Next base: position 363,056 of record NW_028141188.1, on the reverse strand, counting down.
CAAATAATGAAAACGAAAGTGTGCAAAATAAGATAGCACACCTGCGGGTATTCTCGCGAGAAAGCGGCGAAAAATATAAAGATTAAAAAGATGCCACACGCATCGCCTCTCAGTAAACAAGCTCTAAGCCACACGCGAGGGCAATAAAGCGAGAACCCGCCGATAAAAGCGGCACTAACAAACGACAAATATCGCGATATAGGAAAAACTAACAACAAACACCGCCGCCGATATCGAAATCTCGAGAGGATAATAAAAATATAAACCTCAACAAATTCTCCATTGGTCAAAACCTAGGGCCCTAAACAAAAGCCCTGACCAATCCCGATAAACTTTTAAAGTCAAGAGACGCCTCCGGGACTGAAAGGGCGTTATTGAAAAATTCCCTATTCGTCAGGAAATATTAACAAACTAACGGGAAGGAGGAGCAAGAAGGTATATATACCCGTAACATCTCTCAGAGAATATCAATCTTTTCTCAAACCTACGCTCGCGGATCAATCGCGAAAAGTTGTATCACCATCCTTCGAGAGAATCTCGAACTCGTGAGCATTCGCAGTGACATTTGTGAAATCATCGTGTGCCCAGTGCTCACCGAGTACGACGATTTTCGCGAGTGAACAACTGCGAGTGGAACACCATCCTCACGGAGGAGTCCGTAGCCAGATTCACACCTGGAATAATTAACATCTACCTGCGCACTCCATAAGTAGTAAGTTATCAAGCACGCTACATCTCCACCCTTACTAATAATACTTAAAATAATTCTGGGACTTCAATTAAATTATAATTGTTTTCCTTTTTAATTTATTAATTTATTATCCTTGTTAAATTCTAACTTCGAAAAACTGTCCTTTCTTCCCCCATCCTTATCTCTCTCTCTCTCTCGAAATCACTGTGGATTTCCCGCGATAGCGGAGCAATCCGTGATTTCTATCATCCCCTTACCTTTTGAAATCACTCCGGATTTCCCGCGATAGCGGAGCAATCCGTGATTTCTTCCATCTCCTCTTTCTCTCGAAATCACTCTGGATTTCCCGCGATAGCGGAGCAATCCGTGATTTCTATCATCCCCTTATCTTTTGAAATCACTCCGGATTTCCCGCGATAGCGGAGCAATCCGTGATTTCTTCCATCTTCTCCCTCTCTCTCGAAATCACTGTGGATTTCCCGCGATAGCGGAGCAATCCGTGATTTCTATCATCCCCTTACCTTTTGAAATCACTCCGGATTTCCCGCGATAGCGGAGCAATCCGTGATTTCTTCCATCTCCTCTTTCTCTCGAAATCACTCTGGATTTCCCGCGATAGCGGAGCAATCCGTGATTTCTATCATCCCCTTATCTTTTGAAATCACTCCGGATTTCCCGCGATAGCGGAGCAATCCGTGATTTCTTCCATCTTCTCCCTCTCTCTCGAAATCACTGTGGATTTCCCGCGATAGCGGAGCAATCCGTGATTTCTATCATCCCCTTACCTTTTGAAATCACTCCGGATTTCCCGCGATAGCGGAGCAATCCGTGATTTCTTCCATCTCCTCTTTCTCTCGAAATCACTCTGGATTTCCCGCGATAGCGGAGCAATCCGTGATTTCTATCATCCCCTTACCTTTTGAAATCACTCCGGATTTCCCGCGATAGCGGAGCAATCCGTGATTTCTTCCATCTCCTCTTTCTCTCGAAATCACTCTGGATTTCCCGCGATAGCGGAGCAATCCGTGATTTCTATCATCCCCTTACCTTTTGAAATCACTCCGGATTTCCCGCGATAGCGGAACAATCCGTGATTTACTCTCTCTCACTCTCTATCTCTCTCTCTCTCTCTCTCTCTCTCTCTCTCTCTTGAATGAACAAATAAGTAATACAATAACTAACTAAATTATTAAATAATTAAAATATCAAAATTATATAAAAATAAATATATATATATATATATTTTTTTTTTTCTCTTACAAGAACTCCCAGAGTTATTTTTCAGTAAAAACTCTTCTTGCCCGGTTACTTTATTATTCGCTCTCGTAGTGGAAAATCCAAGGAGACGACCCTCGCGAACCGCTGTTAAATTGGCGCGAAACCGGCGTAATAGGCGGTTAAAGAAAGCGTTGGCACGGAGTCTGGCTGCGGGCGAAACCTTCGGCTCCCTAGAAAAAATTAACACACCGATCCATACAGAGACAACTAATACATATCACCCTACGGTCTCTCCTATTTCCTCACCCGAACATATAGAAACCCCGCTGACGCCGTCTCCCGCTACCTCTGCTTCTGCAGAATTTTTCGATTCCCCGCGAACTCCTTCTCCTCTTTCTCCCGAACCCGCTATACCTCAGCGGGCCCCTTCCCCTCACTCCTCTGTTTCCTCTGAGGACGCCGATTCTCCGCGGAGCCCTTCTCCCTTTCTTCCCCCTGCTTCTCCCGAACGCCCTGAGCCACCTAGATCTCCGTCTCCGGCTCCCTCAACAATCACCCTTGAAGATTCTCCTCCCTCATCCCCAACGTCCTCGGTAAATAGGGAACATCCGGAAGGGTTTGAGGTAGTAGATATCAGCGACGACGATTCCGAAGAATCAGAATCGCCTGCCAAGCTCTCATACGAGCAATTCAGAGCTTGGCTGATAAACCAGCTCCCAGGGATACGAGAAGTCCCTGAGGAAGCTTTCACGATTGGTCCAGGCCCCGTAGACCACGAGGCCTTACGCGAATTTCTAGAGACCACCGATAGGAATAACATCATCCCCTGGTATGTTCCCGGGCGAAGATATCCTTTAGCCGTCCCTGCACACCTTCTCCTACGAACCTATCCCCCCTCCACCGCCATAATTACCGAACTCATATAACCTAGAAGTCTCTCTTACACGCACACACATGGACACTAATTTTATATACCTATTACCATTTAAATTATTGTAACCACCAATCGGGACCCTAAAATTTAAACAATAACTCTTACCCCTTTCTGCCCCGATTGAAGACCTCCGTACTAATGTATCACCCGCGACACATACACATACATTCACTCTTCATTAGCAACTAAGTCCGTCAATAATATTATTATGTATATAAATTCTTTCGTCTTTATATTAGGAATAAATTTATAAATTTCAAAATAAATGATTTTCATTTATTAATAACCCGTTCCCACTTATTCCCGTAAACCAGGATCGCACAAGGTCCCATCCTGCGTAAAAGAGATTAAATTCTCTTGCCAAAAAGGGACCACCGAGCGAACGGCCCTTTAAATAGAGTAAGAGCGACCCTTGCGGTCGTTGACCTATTTGGGCCCAGACGTTCGTTCGGGTCGAACAGACGGATAGTCTGCCGTCGTTCGAAAAGATAAATTTAGTTACGTCCTTCCTTTCGACTCTTCCTTCCTTGAGTCTGGACGTAACATAAATAAAATTTGGGGGCTCGTCCGGGATAGAAATGTGCGATTCCTGGTAGCGGTAATGAGTAAAGGAACAAGAGGTCAAACTGATAAAGATCAAATAGAAGAACTATATAAAACTGCATTAACAACACCACATAGAACACGCAAATCTAAATCTAAACCATCTGATTCCGAATTAATTCACACATCCACACCTTTAGTACCTTCAACTTCGACATCTCGCCAAATAAAATTTTCGTTAAAAGATCCTTCCTCAGAATTCGATTTAACTGAAAATACTTTAGTAGCCGAATCGCCCGAGCCAGATTCCGACGATTCCACCGATATAACTACTGAAACAATAAAAGATCAAATCGAAAAATTTGATATCGAAAGCGATCCCGAAAATTTACTTTCTTTTAACATGGCGCAACCTAACCCCTTTGCTACCTTAAAATACGCGGTAGACGCCGTCCCCTTTTTTGACGGTAGTAACATTCCGCTAAATTATTTTATCGAGGGTTGCGAGGAAGCGAAAGCTATGCTTCCTAAGGAAGCAGAGGCTCAATTTACTAAAATTATAAGAACTAGAATAGTGGGAGAAGCGCGTCGAACAATTCGGGATGAAGATTTTGATACTGTATTGCAATTAACTACTTATTTAAAGAAAATTTATGGACCCACTAAAAATGTATATCAGTTACAAGGAGAACTAGGATGTATTTATCAAAGGAATGAAGAGGATGTCGTCACTTACGCAAATAGAGTTAAATTACTTGGAAAACAAATATTGGAAGCATATCGAAGTTCCGGTCACATTTTACCCAATCAAAATATAAAAACAACGGTAGAAAAAGACATGTGTAAGTGTTTTATTAGAGGGCTAAAGCCTGAAATAGAGCAAAGAATCGCTAGAGATTTAGACGTACAAGAAACTGTCGCCGACGCCCTAAGGATAGAAAGAGAGCTTCGAGAGATGACAGATTTGCGCCAAGGCCAAGGCGTTAAAACAGGCCAATCACCGTACACTAATCAAGTGCGGGAAATCTGTCAGATCTGTTTCAAAGAGGGACATGCCGCAAGTAGTTGTAGGAAGCTCGTTCAATTTTCCTTACAAGGGCACGATTTTCAAACGAATAACGGAACGGAGATTTTAATTTGCCAAATATGCAAAAAACGCGGCCACAGTGCGGATAAATGTCGCCAACGCGATCCTCGCGCTCGTCAATCAGTAAACGTAATTCAAGAAAAAATTACTATATGTCAATTATGTTCAAAAACCGGCCACGACGCCAAATCATGCCGACAAACTACTTCCCAACAACAAATTAATAAATCGGTTACTTGTCAATGGTGTGAAAGGCCTGGCCATTCGGCTAGTAATTGTTGGAAAAAACAGAACGAGGAAAGAAGTTTGGAAAGTAGATCGAAAGTTTCATGCCAACTTTGCGATAAATTCGGACACTCCGCTAAGGATTGTCGTGTTAAAATAAATCAACAACTGACAACGAAGAACGATACATTCTGCAGATATTGTAAAGAACAAGGCCATCTCCTTGAAAATTGTCAGTTACGCAACGCAAGTAATAATCGTCGAAAAGAAAATAATCAGGGAAACTACACAGGTCCCTCGGGGTCGGGTGCACAACGGGGGACCGGACAGACTTCACACCCGTCGACATCTCAAGAAGTCAAGTAGGCCGTCAAACCATCGACATACGACCCGTAACAGTAAACCTCGATAAACATAGTCGCGTGCCTACTGTTCAGGTCCAAATTAACGAAATACCATCGCAAATAACCTTTCTATTAGACACGGGATCCGGACCAAATATAATCAAGGAAAATTTTATACCTAAAACTCTAAAAATTAACTATACAAATATATTAAAATTAAATGGTATAAATAATCATCCCGTATATACGCTCGGAGAAGTCGCTTTAAATCTCCTTGGAATTCCGATATCTTTCCATTTAGTATCTCGCGACTTTCCGATTCCACAATCCGGAATATTGGGAAATGATTTCTTTAAACAAACATCATCGAAAATAGATTACGCTCAAGGATATCTGACCGTATCCGAAGTTAACATACCGTTTTTCTCACCGGAATCTATAATAGTGTCTCCGAGATCCGAATCATTATTTTATGTAAGGATAGAAAACCCCGAAATAAAGGTGGGATATATACCAAAATTAAAAATAGAACATGGAATTTACTTAGGAGACACTATTGTAGAGAACATCTCCGGAAAAGCATATCTCAATGTTATAAGTACTTTAGACGAAGAAGTGGAAGTCCGCGTACCCACTTTGCGTTTAAAGCCGTTGGATCAATTATTTGACGACCATAAATCCGACTGTCCGACGGTCAACAATTACGATGAAGTTTCATCTATAAACGAAGAACCAATGAACACCAACGAAACTTATATTGATATCGAAGACGAAGAAGAAATTTTCGAGGATGAAGGAAAATTTACGGAAATAACTCGAAGGACAAACAAAATTAATGTTGACAAGGGGAATAAAAATTCTCCTGAAAATTTTAATAATTCAAAAATCCTTGGAGAGGGAAGTTACCAAACCTCTCCTGAAAATTTTAATAATTCGAAAATCCTTGGAGAGGGAAGTTACCAAACCTCTCCTGAAAATTTTAATAATTCGAAAATTCTTGGAGAGGGAAGTTACCAAACCTCTCCTGAAATTTCATATAATCCAACAATTAACGGAGAGGGAAGTTACCCAACCTCTCTTGAAAAATTGAATAATTCTAGTAAAGGGAAAAATTATCAAATCTCTCTCAAAAATTTAAATGATTCAAAATCCCTTGGAGAGGGAAGTTACCAAACCTCTCCTGGAGGGGATATTTCTAGAATTTCGGAGGGAAATTTCCAAACCTCGACAGAAAATTCTAGCTCCGTCAATTGCGAGGAGGGAAGTTACCAAACCTCACTACGCGATTTGACACAATCTTGTTCTAATTTAAGAGAGAAAAATTCCTTATCAATTCTAGATATCAAATTTCCGAAAGTTGGATTATTCACAGAAGACCACAATGACAAATTAAAGTCATCTCATGTCACTATAAAAGACCTTCTTGAAAAGGCACAAAAATATTTAAATATTGAAAAATTAAACATTAAAAACTCTAAACGCATGAAAAACAGAACCAAACCGTCTTCGAAAGTTTCGACGTCTTTATTAAATAAATCGCAAGAAATTATAGATAAATTTATGCGAAAACGAAAATCTAAACATAAAAGAAAACAACAACAAATTAACGATGCAAGCAACGATTTGCATAATTGCCTGGTGGTTTCCGAGAAAAAGGAGAAAGACCGCTTTATACAAATTACCGAATTATTACGATTGGAACATCTAAATGAAAAGGAACAAGAAAGTGTAAAGAAATTAATAACAAACAGTCAAAACCAATTTCATATTCCCGGAGAAAATTTAACTGCAACTCATGTACTCCAACATCAAATACCAACCACAGATGATCGACCAATTAACACTCGTCAATACAGATTCCCGCAACTACATAAGGAAGAAATAAACAAGCAGGTAGAGGAACTGTTAGAAGGAGGCATCGTAAAACCCTCACAATCGCCATACAATACGCCCATATGGATCGTGCCGAAGAAAGAGGACTCCAAAGGAAACAAGCGCTGGAGAATGGTCCTCGACTTTCGGGCTTTAAACGACAAAACCATCGGGGACGCATATCCATTACCTAACATCATAGATATATTAGATCAATTAGGGGGCGCGCAATATTTCTCTGTATGCGACTTAGCATCTGGGTTTCATCAGATAAAAATGGATCCTGCTGACAGTCACAAAACTGCATTCACTACTCCCTTCGGTCACTACGAATTCGATCGAATGCCTTTTGGATTAAAAAACGCTCCTGCAACATTTCAGCGCCTAATGGATTTAGTATTAACAGGATTACAGGGCGAAGAATTATTTGTTTATATGGACGACATTGTTATTTATGCTACTTCCTTAGAAGAACACGAACGAAAATATAACGCATTAATAGAACGACTTCGCGAAGCTAATTTAAAACTACAACCTGATAAATGTGAATTTTTAAAAACCGAAGTAATTTATTTGGGACACGTAATTGGCAGAGATGGAGTAAAACCAGATCCGAAAAAATTAGAGGCAGTACATAAATTTCCCCGACCAAAAACCCCAAGAAATATTAAGCAATTTTTGGGACTTGCCGGATATTACCGGCGCTTTATTCCAAATTTCTCTAAACTAGCAAAACCATTAACAAATCTATTAAAAAATGACACTCGTTTCGAATGGACATCAATTCAAGAAGAATCCTTCGAGATATTGAAACAAAAATTATGTGAAGAGCCAGTACTACAATACCCTGATTTCTCTCGACCATTTATTTTAACTACGGATGCGTCAGGTTTAGCCGTAGGAGGAATACTCTCACAAGGAGAAATAAACAAGGACAGACCTATCGCATACGCTTCCAGAACACTCACGGACGACGAAACGAAATACGACACTTACGAAAAGGAAGCACTAGCCATAATATATTGCGTTAAACACTTCAGACCATACTTATATGGAAGAAAATTCACCCTAGTTACAGATCATAAACCTTTAATGTGGTTTAAAAACGCGCAAGACGCAAATATGAGAATACTTCGCTGGAGATTAAAATTAGCGGAATACGATTACGACGTTGTTTATAAGGCAGGAAAAACTAACGTAAATGCGGACGCATTATCAAGAAACCCAGTAGATCTTGAAGAAATTGATTGCAAAATAATAAAAGAACGAAAAACATTAAATCCAAATAATCCAGAAGATGCAGAAATAATTTCCAGAATGCTGGAAGAAACCGATGACGAAGAAGAAGAAGACGACGATTTTCAACTATATCTGTCAGATACCGAAGAAATTGAAGGACCGATACTCGAAGAAGAACCCCCTGATAATAATGCCGATCCTATACCTTCTACCCCCGAAGAACTAAACGAACCTCCAGCGTCACAAACTATCGAAAAAGCGCTAATACATGATCCTCCAAAACAAAACAGAATGCAAACAAGAAGTCAGGCGACAAAACGAAATATTAAGAAAAATAATGAAAATCATAATAACAACAAAAACAATACTGAAAAGATAGAAGAAAGAAACGATCCGCCAGACAAAGATCAGGATAACAAAGAAACAGATGGAAAAGAAAGGGAAGAAAGCGATGACGACGAAGAAGAAATTATCAATAAAAATTTAAAATCAAGAAAAACAAAAATGAAACCTACTATCATTGAGAATAAAATAATTAAAAGCAACGTTATAGATTCTCGCGAACTATTATTTCTGCGAAAAGACAATGTCGCGTATTTTGTCGACATTTACGGAAAACCTTTAGACTCAGGATCTGAAAAACTCTTCGAAAGAAACGAACTCCCGAATATAGGACCCCTGGAGTTAGGTAAAGCGAAAGCAATAAAATACAAAACCTACTACCACATAGTCTTACCCATCAGTGAGACGGAACGAGAAGGCCCCACAGCGACTCTCAACCAAATTATCGCGGTCATACACGACTTACGAAATTTGACTGAAAATTTAAATTTAGGAACACTCAGCATTGCAAAAACAGAAATTATCAACAACGTTCCATGGAATAATATCAAATCGCAACTGCAATTAAGATTCATTAATTCCACTACCAAAATAATCATTTGCAACGGACAAATTAAATATCCACCGAAAGATCTACGATCCGTTATAATTGGTGAGATGCACTGTTCGCCGACCGGAGGACATCGCGGCGTCACTAAGACATACAATAGAATAAAACACAATTACTATTGGGAAAACTTAAAACTAGACGTTCAAAGATACATACAACAATGTTTGCAGTGCCAACTGAGAAAATTAGTACGCGTCAAAACAAAACAGCCTATGATAATCACAGACACACCAGGCTCTTCTTTCGACAAGGTAGCCATGGATATTGTCGGACCTTTACCCAAGACAGAAAGAAACAGCGAATACATTTTGACCTTACAAGATCAGCTGACCAAATACTGTATGGGTATACCATTACAAAACCAAACCTCCGAAACTATCGCAGAAGCTTTCGTAGATCGTTTCATCTGCATATTCGGAGCGCCAAAGGCAATATTAACGGATCAAGGAAGAAATTTTATCAGTGATTTAATGAGGAAAATCGCAAAATTATTTAAAATTCGTAAATTTCGTACTACTGCCTTCCACCCACAATCTAACGGATCTTTGGAAAGATCGCATCACGCATTAGGAGAATATTTAAAACAATACGCAAACGAACAAAAACAGTGGGATAGATGGATAAGCCTTGCAATGTTCAATTATAATACTAATGTACACGAAGCAACCAGACATACACCGTACGAATTAGTCTTCGGAAAAATAGCCAGAATTCCTTCGAACGAGCTTTTACCTCCAAGCGACCAATTAGCGAATTACAACGATTATCTAGTAAACCTCGTTACACAACTTCATACAATTCAAGGAAATGCTCGTGAAAACGTTATCGAAGCAAAACACAGATCGAAGAAATATTACGATAGAAAGATTAACCCCCAAACCTTTAAACCAGGAGACCATGTATTTCTCTTAAAGGGGCCAAAACCCGGAAAATTCGGGGATCACTATACAGGACCTCATGAAGTACTGGAAATATTAAATAAAAATAATGTAAAAATTAGAATAAAGAAAAATAGCCGAATCGTGCATCCTAATCGATTGCGAATTTCCTACATTAAAACCACTAAATAATCAACAAAAAGGATTAATTTTCCACAAAAATAAATGTTTTTTTTATATATATATATATATATATATATATATATATATATATAAAATACAAAATATAATATTAATAAAAATAAAGTAGAAATACATAAAGGTTATAAGAGGAAAAAGATACACACACCTACAAAAATAATTAATATTTCAGATGGATCGCAAATTCAGACGAATAATCGCAATATTAATAATACTAGCAGTATACCTGCATCCAACACATGGGCTAATAGGATATGACTGTGGATCTTCCTCCGCAAACCTAACCACGCTATCACTGTTAAACATCGAGGAATGCGATATCCCTCGTAAAGAAATTAAACCGGATCAAGTTTACGTGCAGCTGTTACAAATTAATGAATTCGAAGCAGTGCACGTAATACAGTGCAAAGTTGAAATCGACCGATTAGTCAAGAAATGCGGAATGTTTTCTCACACAATGGATGTACATAACGGAAAATATTCATATATAGAAGAAATAACTCGCGAGGCTTGCAGGCGAATGCATAGTTACGGAAGTTATCAAGTAGGAAGCACTCTTATCTCAGGACTTAAATCCAATAGCACAATAACCAGACCGATTACGTTAGCTGGTCAAGTAGACAACTACGGCGAATGCCACGGAGGAGCATACTCAGATCCTTACGGAACATGGTCGGATGTCATTGTAGTCGGAACTGTAAAAATCACATTACAGGATTACACTGCCGACGTACGCATCAACACTAATAAAGTACAACTCAGATCCGGGATTACTTGCCAACTCGGCTCTACACATTGCATAGACATCGAAGGAGGAGACACGTATTGGAATACCGTACCTGCAGGTCCCTGTAAATTTAATAACTATGGAATATTATTCGAGGGGTACGCCTACAAAATAATTGACGACGAGCAAGGCCAAACAGTATATTCTCTCACCACACAAGACACAATATTCGCCCTAACCAGTAAAGGCAAACAAGATGTCTGCGGATATTCGATAATACGTACCGAACATCCTAAATTAATGATTTTCGAAACTGTACGAGGAACCGTCGTTTTCAAAAAACAATCGCGCGTTTCAAATCTCGATATCTTCACGTACATGAATTCTAAGTTTGTTTACGTGGAAAAACATATTCGCACGCAAATTAATCAACTTTACCATGACATTTTATTACAACAATGTAATTTAGAGCAACGAATGCTACAAAACGCTTTGGCCATAGCCACACAATCTCCAGATATTTTTGCATATCATCTAATGAAAGGGCCCGGCTATATGGCTCTACTAGCTGGAGAGGTTATTCACATCGTAAAATGCGTACCCGTCGAAGTCAAGCTCGCTCAAACAAACCGATGCTACAACCAACTACCCGTGCTTCGGGAAAATCAAACGTATTATTTAACTCCACAAACGCACATATTATTGCAACAAGGAACGCAAACCACTTGTAACACATTAGCACCCGCCATGTATCAGCTAGGAGATTCTTGGTACAAATTTATGCCAAGACCAGTGGATACCATACCGCCGGTCACTATAAAACCATTGACTAAGCCTGTATGGAAATACATCAGCCCAGGATCGCTCGCCACCAGCGGTATATACACGGAAACAGATTTAAAGGACCTACGAGATCATATAATGTTTCCAGCCGAACGACCTGCCGTCCTCAACTCCCTAGCGAGAGGGGTGATGGGAAAAACCATATCCCTGGAAGGGGGATCAATCTCCAATTTACTTGATACAAACACCATAGAAAAAATAGCAATATCTACATGGAACAAATTCTGGAATAAATTTCTATTTTTCGGGAATCTCAGCGCTGGACTAATCGGAATATACCTGAGCATCAGAGTCATAAAACTGACGCTAGACACAATAGTACACGGCTACGCCTTACACACAGTGTACGGGTGGTCCTTGTACCTGCTAGGAGCCCTATGGGACTCCCTAACACATCTACTAATACATTTGAAAACAAGGCAATCGAAAAAATCGAAAGCCAGCGTGCCGGTTCCCTATACCCAAAATAACGAGACACCTGAAACCATCCACACGGAAAACAACACAACTGCAACAGCTACCTACCCCCTCCTCCCCCCACGGGAAGATACTACATATACCTTGGAGCTTAAAGAAGCGAAATTTTAACGAGCAAGGCATACCGCCAATTACAATAACCCCCCCCCGGTTTTCTTCACATATCAAGCAAGGCATACCGCCAATTACAATAACCCCCCCCCGGTTTTCTTCACATATCAAGCAAGGCATACCGCCAACACAATAAACCCCCTTTTTGGATCTCCCCATGCACCAAAAACAGTAAAATTTTTTTTTATATACAGAAATGGAAACCTCTTACATCGACACTGAATTCTTGACTCGCGGTCGCCTGAAGGTGACCGTGGTAAGAGCGGAATCACCCTTGCTGTTTTGGGTACAACTAAAAAATAGCGCAAGGGAACTCCTGGAAATGGAAGAAGAAATCCAATTCCGGATGGATAGGAGAGCCAATTCATTGCTCGTATACCCTCACCATATGAAGGAGGACTTAGAGGTCGTGGTTAAAGACAAGAAAGGATGGAAGCGAGGGTTTATACAAAGCATAAATAAAAACACTTGGTTGGTCAAAATAATGCTCGGCGACTGGGGAAGAACAGTGTGGCGCCGTATGAGCGAAGTGTATCACCTAGAAGACCGTTTTAAGGGGGTATCCTGGCAAGCCATAATATGTGGATTAGCCCACACCGCAGCCCCTAATGGTAGGCAAACGTGGCCAATAATGACACGAGACCTGTGTCGACTCCTTTTAGAGGGACAAGATGGATGGATAAATATAGTCCATCCTCTAAGAAAGGGTGCGGCCCTGGTGAAACTCCATATGGAGACCACCAAAATGTTCGATAGAGCATATAACTTTAGGGACGCGCTAATTCGGATTGGCCACGCCGAACTTTGCACAAAAATCACCGCCGACGTGGAACCCTCAGTCTAAAAAAAAAAAAAAAAAAAAAAAAAAAAAAAAAAAAAAAAAAAAAAAAAAAAAAAAAAAAAAAAAAAAAAATATATATATATATATATATAACCAGAATTATGTATTAACTTAGAGTTATTGTAGCATTTAAATAATTCTATATATTCTAAATTTTTATTACTCCACTATTCATTTGAAATCTGAATTGTGTATTAATTCAGAATTACTCTAGTGTTTAACAATAAGTATTCCTATAGACCCTAAATTTTCTTTACCTTACTACTACTTCGTTTGAATTTTGAATTATGTATTAGTTAGAATTACGCAAGCGTTTAAGTACTCCCATATATCCCAAATATTAATTACTATTATCATTAGTCACTATATCACCCTACCTTTCCTCTTTATATTATGTACTTCTTTTGCATATTATAATTATAGCGTCATTATTGATGCTACACATTATCATATCATATTATTTTTTTTTTTGTATTAATTACTATTAGACCATATATATATATTGAATCGTTATTGGTAATATTTCAACATTTGCGTTCTTAGATTTCAGTTTTTTTGTATACTTATCATGAATATATGTGTTTCTTCTTTAATTACATGCGCAAATTTATACCTTATACTTAACCTCATAATAATAATACTTTGTAAACAAGTGGAACCATTTTCTATCTTAATTACATCATTATCGTCAAAACATACTGCCTGATCATCGGTTGCAGTATAACAATGCCAGTATATCACCATCTTCAATGGACACCCGAGATGCCGGAAGAAGTACGCCAAGGCCCAATCGACGGTGTTAAACCAGGAGACCACCCCGAAACATACCGAAATCTAACAGAACTCCGGTGTGTTACATTAATGGAGGGTGAAATCTATCAAGATACGACTGACTGCAGCAAAATTTGTCAAGAATGCTATGGTAAAATATCAGCCGAGGAAAACCAAGAATATGCAACAATACCACCGCATAATTTGGTCCACGAAATATCAGCTGGCGACCAAACAAATTGCACTAAATGCAATAAAGTAATAGTAACAATCAAACCGGCAATAAACTGCAGGGACTGCATAGAAGAATATCTATACGTCGACCAGACATACTTGGCCGAAGGCTGGGGTCAAGCTGTGATCCCCAGAGGGGTAGAAGAGCAATAAAAGGAAGGGACCTGCTACTTGACACCAGAGAACTGACATTTACTACTGACGAAAATCAGGCAGATAAAAACGTGCCTAAATTCTTTTCTTTTCTTTATATATAACATATATATATTTTATATATATATATATCCCTCTATTTTCATTAGAATTTTCATACGATAGAAAAAGGGCTCCACACCAGCGTTACATGTATTAGCGGTACTAAATTTAAATAAATAAGTACAATTAAAAATAAGCTATAAGTAAATTGTATAAAAAGCGAGGAAAGGACGAAAGAACAAAGGAAGGGGTTATGGTGGTCGCCTTTTCTTTCCTCCTTTTCTACAAAATATTTAAATAGTAATTAGGAACTCAAAGAAACACATTTAATAAAAACAGAATTAAATGTGAGTCTTTCTACCAAATCGGCAAGTCGTGGCAAGAAAAGAATCGAATTATTCCTCACAGATTCTTTTTGCAAATGTTGTGTTTTTACACCCCCAACATTTGTCTAAGGCGGGGGGTGTTACGTCCGGCGGACTTCACGATTCTTTTCTTTCCCACGACCAAGGCGAAGTTTGTTGTTAGGTAAATAAGAAAGGAAGAAAAAAGATAATAATAATCTAAGCGGCACGTATATAATAAAACGAAAACGTGCCCAGCGAAACGGACAGCTGCAGATATCGTGAGCGACCGATAAATATTACAAAATCGGTAAATAAAAGAGACCAGGCGGAAAGATGCCGAAAGCGGATTCTTGCCGACACCCTCGCGAATAATAAGTTAAAATCACATATCGGCAAAACATAAAGACGGCGAGAACGCGCCGAAAGCAAATCCTTCCCTAGTAAAATTAGGGGAAAACAAATAATGAAAACGAAAGTGTGCAAAATAAGATAGCACACCTGCGGGTATTCTCGCGAGAAAGCGGCGAAAAATATAAAGATTAAAAAGATGCCACACGCATCGCCTCTCAGTAAACAAGCTCTAAGCCACACGCGAGGGCAATAAAGCGAGAACCCGCCGATAAAAGCGGCACTAACAAACGACAAATATCGCGATATAGGAAAAACTAACAACAAACACCGCCGCCGATATCGAAATCTCGAGAGGATAATAAAAATATAAACCTCAACAAATTCTCCATTGGTCAAAACCTAGGGCCCTAAACAAAAGCCCTGACCAATCCCGATAAACTTTTAAAGTCAAGAGACGCCTCCGGGACTGAAAGGGCGTTATTGAAAAATTCCCTATTCGTCAGGAAATATTAACAAACTAACGGGAAGGAGGAGCAAGAAGGTATATATACCCGTAACATCTCTCAGAGAATATCAATCTTTTCTCAAACCTACGCTCGCGGATCAATCGCGAAAAGTTGTATCACCATCCTTCGAGAGAATCTCGAACTCGTGAGCATTCGCAGTGACATTTGTGAAATCATCGTGTGCCCAGTGCTCACCGAGTACGACGATTTTCGCGAGTGAACAACTGCGAGTGGAACACCATCCTCACGGAGGAGTCCGTAGCCAGATTCACACCTGGAATAATTAACATCTACCTGCGCACTCCATAAGTAGTAAGTTATCAAGCACGCTACATCTCCACCCTTACTAATAATACTTAAAATAATTCTGGGACTTCAATTAAATTATAATTGTTTTCCTTTTTAATTTATTAATTTATTATCCTTGTTAAATTCTAACTTCGAAAAACTGTCCTTTCTTCCCCCATCCTTATCTCTCTCTCTCTCTCGAAATCACTGTGGATTTCCCGCGATAGCGGAGCAATCCGTGATTTCTATCATCCCCTTACCTTTTGAAATCACTCCGGATTTCCCGCGATAGCGGAGCAATCCGTGATTTCTTCCATCTCCTCTTTCTCTCGAAATCACTCTGGATTTCCCGCGATAGCGGAGCAATCCGTGATTTCTATCATCCCCTTATCTTTTGAAATCACTCCGGATTTCCCGCGATAGCGGAGCAATCCGTGATTTCTTCCATCTTCTCCCTCTCTCTCGAAATCACTGTGGATTTCCCGCGATAGCGGAGCAATCCGTGATTTCTATCATCCCCTTACCTTTTGAAATCACTCCGGATTTCCCGCGATAGCGGAGCAATCCGTGATTTCTTCCATCTCCTCTTTCTCTCGAAATCACTCTGGATTTCCCGCGATAGCGGAGCAATCCGTGATTTCTATCATCCCCTTATCTTTTGAAATCACTCCGGATTTCCCGCGATAGCGGAGCAATCCGTGATTTCTTCCATCTTCTCCCTCTCTCTCGAAATCACTGTGGATTTCCCGCGATAGCGGAGCAATCCGTGATTTCTATCATCCCCTTACCTTTTGAAATCACTCCGGATTTCCCGCGATAGCGGAGCAATCCGTGATTTCTTCCATCTCCTCTTTCTCTCGAAATCACTCTGGATTTCCCGCGATAGCGGAGCAATCCGTGATTTCTATCATCCCCTTACCTTTTGAAATCACTCCGGATTTCCCGCGATAGCGGAGCAATCCGTGATTTCTTCCATCTCCTCTTTCTCTCGAAATCACTCTGGATTTCCCGCGATAGCGGAGCAATCCGTGATTTCTATCATCCCCTTACCTTTTGAAATCACTCCGGATTTCCCGCGATAGCGGAACAATCCGTGATTTACTCTCTCTCACTCTCTATCTCTCTCTCTCTCTCTCTCTCTCTCTCTCTCTCTTGAATGAACAAATAAGTAATACAATAACTAACTAAATTATTAAATAATTAAAATATCAAAATTATATAAAAATAAATATATATATATATATATTTTTTTTTTTCTCTTACAAGAACTCCCAGAGTTATTTTTCAGTAAAAACTCTTCTTGCCCGGTTACTTTATTATTCGCTCTCGTAGTGGAAAATCCAAGGAGACGACCCTCGCGAACCGCTGTTAAATTGGCGCGAAACCGGCGTAATAGGCGGTTAAAGAAAGCGTTGGCACGGAGTCTGGCTGCGGGCGAAACCTTCGGCTCCCTAGAAAAAATTAACACACCGATCCATACAGAGACAACTAATACATATCACCCTACGGTCTCTCCTATTTCCTCACCCGAACATATAGAAACCCCGCTGACGCCGTCTCCCGCTACCTCTGCTTCTGCAGAATTTTTCGATTCCCCGCGAACTCCTTCTCCTCTTTCTCCCGAACCCGCTATACCTCAGCGGGCCCCTTCCCCTCACTCCTCTGTTTCCTCTGAGGACGCCGATTCTCCGCGGAGCCCTTCTCCCTTTCTTCCCCCTGCTTCTCCCGAACGCCCTGAGCCACCTAGATCTCCGTCTCCGGCTCCCTCAACAATCACCCTTGAAGATTCTCCTCCCTCATCCCCAACGTCCTCGGTAAATAGGGAACATCCGGAAGGGTTTGAGGTAGTAGATATCAGCGACGACGATTCCGAAGAATCAGAATCGCCTGCCAAGCTCTCATACGAGCAATTCAGAGCTTGGCTGATAAACCAGCTCCCAGGGATACGAGAAGTCCCTGAGGAAGCTTTCACGATTGGTCCAGGCCCCGTAGACCACGAGGCCTTACGCGAATTTCTAGAGACCACCGATAGGAATAACATCATCCCCTGGTATGTTCCCGGGCGAAGATATCCTTTAGCCGTCCCTGCACACCTTCTCCTACGAACCTATCCCCCCTCCACCGCCATAATTACCGAACTCATATAACCTAGAAGTCTCTCTTACACGCACACACATGGACACTAATTTTATATACCTATTACCATTTAAATTATTGTAACCACCAATCGGGACCCTAAAATTTAAACAATAACTCTTACCCCTTTCTGCCCCGATTGAAGACCTCCGTACTAATGTATCACCCGCGACACATACACATACATTCACTCTTCATTAGCAACTAAGTCCGTCAATAATATTATTATGTATATAAATTCTTTCGTCTTTATATTAGGAATAAATTTATAAATTTCAAAATAAATGATTTTCATTTATTAATAACCCGTTCCCACTTATTCCCGTAAACCAGGATCGCACAAGGTCCCATCCTGCGTAAAAGAGATTAAATTCTCTTGCCAAAAAGGGACCACCGAGCGAACGGCCCTTTAAATAGAGTAAGAGCGACCCTTGCGGTCGTTGACCTATTTGGGCCCAGACGTTCGTTCGGGTCGAACAGACGGATAGTCTGCCGTCGTTCGAAAAGATAAATTTAGTTACGTCCTTCCTTTCGACTCTTCCTTCCTTGAGTCTGGACGTAACAATATTTTTTCTGCAAAAAATAAAAAAAATCGTACCGTCGGTTCGTACTTTTTTGTATTTCTCAAACAGAGTTAAAATATTTTAAGGTGATAATGCGCTGTTCTATCGCAGCTGGCCTCATTCGAATGCAATGTTTGTTTCCTTCTCAAACGATCCGTTGATGAGTAACGTTCATAAATTTATTTTGTGTAATTAAAATTTTGTCATTACACACAGATAAAGTAATTGATTTAAAATTTAATAAATACCGGGTGAGTTAGTTAAAGTGTTACAGACTTATATCTTGGAAATAAAGCATTTTAGAGAAAAATGTTTCAGACAAAAGTTGTATGGTTTCAAGAGGAACATAAGATGGTGACATTGTGATTTGACCTTGGATAGTCATTTGAAGATCACGTGAAAGTCACCTTCAATTTCTTAAATGGAACTCCATATTTTTTATTGCATATTCTTGTAACTTATCTCGAGAGCTTTCCAAAACACTATAATAAAATGTGCTTCCGTTAAGTATTTTTCGAGTTATGGCTTGAAGTTAACAATTTTTTGACATAAAATGTAAAATATCTTGTACAATATTCAGTTTTCAGTAATGTTACCTTAATACTTTTATGCACGAAATAGACCAATCCATTAGTGTAAAGAAAACACATAGTTGTTTTTAAGAAAATGTAAGCAGCTGCAT
Source organism: Prenolepis imparis (assembly GCF_030444845.1). Lineage (NCBI taxonomy): Eukaryota > Metazoa > Arthropoda > Insecta > Hymenoptera > Formicidae > Prenolepis > Prenolepis imparis. Next base: position 343,800 of record NW_028141188.1, on the reverse strand, counting down.
GTTGCAAATTACATACATTTTTTAAAAACAATTATCTGTTTTTTTTACACCAATTGATTGATCTCATTATTACGTGCATAAAAGTATTAAGGTAAGATTATCGAAAATTGAATAGTTTACAAGATATTTTACAAGATATTTTACATCTTATGTTAAAAAATTGTTAATTTCAAGCCTTATAACTCGAAAAATACTTATCGGAAGAACATTTTATTATAGTGTTTTGGAAAGCTCTCGAGATAAGCTACAAGAATATGCAATAAAAAATAGTAGGTTCCATTTAAGGAATTAAAGAGGACCTTCACGTGATCTTCAAACGATTATCTAAGGTCAAACCATACACACACACACACAAATGACACCATCTTATGTCCCCCTTGAAACCATATAACTTTTGTCTGAAACATTATCCTCTAAAATGCTTCGTTTCCGAGATATAAGTCTGTAACACTTTAACTGACTCACCCGGTATAATTTTAAATAAAATTAATTTGATGACAAGACAACTTGCAAACAACAATCAATTGATAAAATTGTAAAAACACCGCAAATACAAGCAGTAAGACATCTCAGGTAAGTAATAAAAACTTGAAATTTATCATGAAGAGAGTGAACATTATGTATTAATAACATCTGAACACAATCTTGTGGATGACTAGATAGCTTGCACATAACAATCAAGTGATAAAATAATAGAAACAACACAAGTTGAACACATAAGACATTTACAAATTAAGGAGACGTGAAACAATAAACGAAAAGTCCAACAAATCTAAATATAATGAATTGAACAATTATATAAATGCAAATATATGAACAATTATATAAATAATTATTACATAGTTTCGTTTACTGAAGGACGGACTTTTTTTCCGATTAAGAGATCACAGCTGAAATAGACAAATAATATTGGAAAAGTCTAAATAATACCGGTGTAATATTGCACGTGCTTCATCTTCACAATTTATTAATACTTGATAGATATTAAAAATGATGAAACGTAAATTACCAAACGATTCGATTACCGTCAATTCTGAAAGCTATCCGGACAGAATATATTATTTTAATAAGAAAACAAATTAATCTACATAGACTGAGTCTTTTGAGAATGAAACCCAGACAGCTCTTGTCAGATTGCAAACATAATTGTGTTCAGATGTTATTAATGTCTGACGTTCTCTCTCTTCATGATGAGTTTTATGTTTTTTATTTACAGGAGATGTCATATTGGTTTCATTTGTCGCGTTTCTACAATTTTATCACTCGATTGTTGTTTGCAAGCTATCTTGTCATTTACAAGATTGTGGTCAGATGTTATTGATGTCTAATGTTCTCTCTCTTCATGATGAGTTTTATGTTTCTTATTATTTACCGGAGATGTCTTATTGGTTTCATATATGGCGTTTCTACGATTTTATCATTTAATTGTGGTTTGCAAGCTGATTCGTCATTTAGAAGTTTGTGTACAGATGTTATTAATGTCTGATGATCGCTCTCTTAATGATAAGTTTAATGTTTTCTATTATTTACCTGAGATGTCTTATTGGTTTCATTTGTGATCTTTCTATATTTATCACTTGTTGTTTCCAAGCTGTCCTGTCATCTGCAAGATTAATCTTGCGGATGTCAGAGAGCTTGCAAACAACAATCAAGTGATAAAATTGTAGAATCACCACCAATGCGACCAATAAGACATCTCAAAAAAACTAATAAAAAACATGAAACTGATCATGAAGAGAGAGAACATTAGACATCAATAACACATCTGAACACTATCTTGCGGATGACAAGCTCGCTTGCAAGCAACAATCAAGTGATAAAATTGTAGAAATACCACAAATAAAATCAATTAGACATCTCAGGTAAATAATAAAAAAACATAAAACTCATCATAAAGAGAGAAAGCATCAGACATCCATAACAACTGAATACAATCTTGTGGACGACAAGACAGTTTGGAAACAAAAATAAAATGATAATATTGTAGAAGCACCACAAATGTAATCAATAAAACATCTCAGGTAAATAATAAAAAACATAAAACTCATTTTGAATGGAGAGAATTTCAAACATCAATAACATTTGAATTCAATTGTGTTTGCAATTTGATAAGAGATGTCTTGGTTTCACTTTCAACAGGTTCAGTCAATGTACGAGTACATTGATTTGTTTTCATATTAAAATAGTATATTAGGTCCGGATGGCTTTTAGAAATTGACGGTAATCCAATCGTTTGGTAATCTTCGTTTCAGCATTTTTAATATCTATCAGGTATTAAAATAAATTTGTGAGGATATGTATAATAAGAATGACAATTACGGATTATCGATATTCCAACATATAACGAGTATAACATATACGTACATATGTATAACGTAATAAATACATAATATATAACATATAGGTATAACATAATATATGATGTGTATGTGTGTGTATGTGTGTGTGATTGTGCAATATATACTATTTCGTTACGTTATGTTAATAATAATATAATACAATACTATACTTACTACTTATAACGACGATGACAAAGATCAATCTACGATTTCTAACATAGAAAAATATCAAATAATGTCTTATTTGAATAAAATATCATCAAAATTGGTAATTATTTATATACCATTTTGATGATTTGATCTATTATAGGACAGAAATCATTGGGTCTTGCTTATAGGTAATTATATTTTCATCAAACTTTTAAAATATATGAAAAAAGTCATGAAACGCCTGAAGTGTATGTTTTGTATCGCTTGTATTGTTGCCCCTTTTCCGCGTACGTGATTGGCGGTCGATGATATCGCGAGAGAGAGGTGTGAACGTAATTGCTGAAAGTTCGGTGACACATCGTGAGTGGGGTTAATGCAGAGAGGACAGAGGTTAAGAGAAATGAGAGGTAATATATATAATATGAATATAGAATATAAAATATAGAATATGAATATGAATATGAATATTGATGAATATGAATTTAACAAAATAATATTAACAAATTGCATAACTTTAATTGTTATTTTAAAAATTTTGTCATGTTGAATGAATGTAATAATATAATAAAAATATAATAATTATAGGTATATATAATTGTCATTAATATATTATAATTTTATCATTTAGATAACGAATTTTACTTGGAGGTTCAGAATTCTGATATAAAGCAAATAGGAGAAAAAGAGATATCTTTTCAACAATTATTGTTGGGTGCAAGATCACTTTTAACGAAAACATCTAATGAAGATTTAGGATTACCATCACGCAAAATGATTCGAAAATAACGATTAAAATGATTTCGCTATATCATTAAATAATATGTATAAATAATACTAATACTTAAACAAATTTTTTTTTAAACGCGCCACAATTTTTGGTTATAAGTAGTTTTACTTTCACCTTATTTAGCGAAAATATTATTTCATATATTCTTCTAAGGACTATACAGTATCCTGTATCAATTTTTTTCGAACTTTGACATTAAAAGTAAAATATAATTATTTCAATAATGTTGAAAATAGATGTCACCATTCGTTACATAAATAATGATTTTTTAAAAATGATGTTATATGTATATACAATGTATTTTATGAAATAAAATTAAATTTTATGTAGAATGTTTTCGTAAGCATATTGCATTATCACAATTTATAGGATTTTAATTAAATAATTAAGCAAATTTATCTATTTATAAAATAATTAAGAGAAAAAAAGATATAATATCATTTTACTTCAATACTCTCTAGCCGAAATTCGTGATACATTAAACTAATTATTATGTCGAAATAGGCTATCTTTTTTGCTTACTCCTGAGTAAATTAAACATTAAAAAAAAGAGATCGATAATATTAAAAAGAAAAAGAATCCCTCGATTTGCAAAATTTTATTTTTTATTTTACATCTGCATAGAAAGTATGAATGATGATTAATAAACGACTAAATATAATTAATGTACTCGATCTCTCGGCCGTATTAAATTTAAATATAAATAATATCTACATTCTTGCAATATATAATCATACAACATATAATATACACAATAATTAAGTACAAAAATATCCTATAAATTGTAATGTTTTCGGAATGCAATATGCTTACGAAAACATTCTACATAATGCTTACGAAAACATTCTACATAAAATTTAATTTTATTTCATAAAATACATTGTATTACATATAACATTATTTTTGAAAAATCATTACTTATGTAACGAATGGTGACATTTATTTTTATCATCATTGAAATAATTATATTTTACTTAATGTTAAAGTTCTATAAAAAAAAATACTGGATACTATATATAGTCTCTAGAAGAGTATATATATATATATAAAATAATACTTTCGAAATATTATAACGTTTAAATAACACGAAAGTAAAACTACTTATAACGAAACATTGTGAACGCGTTAAAAAATTTTTTTTTTGTATTATAATTATTTTCACATATTATTTAAAGGAAAAGAATCATTATTTTCGAATCATTTTGCGTGGTGGTAATCCTAAATCTTCATTGGATGTTTTTTTTTTGGTCTTGTACCCAACAATAATTGTTGTAGAGATAACTTTTCCTCTCCTATTTGCTTTATGTCTGTTGAATGATCAACCTCCAAGTAAAATACATCATCTAAATGATAAAATTATAATATTAATGACAGTTATATAGTTATTATATTTTTAGAAATTTTAAAACTTTTTCACATAGCTTACTCATAATTTTTACATATCCTTTCATTTCAATCATTTGCCCCTTGTCGAAGTAGACATCATTATCATAATTAACTATTTGTATCTCTAATTTATACGTCTTATCTGTAATGGATCCGCAGCCTATTGTTTTAAAACTATTTGAAAACTTATTGAAATTCGTTTTAATGTATCCACGTATAACTGAAAAAAATTTTATTAATTTTTAGTTTATCACAAGACTGTATTATAACGAATTGACTTATAGAAAATATTTAAATCCCATAATTATAAAAATCAAATAGCATAAAAATAAGAAATTATGTAAAAAATATGTATATAAAAGATTTGTAAAACATACAGTTACATATTTATACGTACATTTGCATACAAATGTTCATCGATATATAAGAAATACCGGATTATAGTATAAAGTATATTATATACATATAAACACTTACTAATGCATGCATTAAGATGTTGAGATACATCACACAATTCCACTAATTGTGGTTGCACCGCTTGAATGTTTTTTTTTAGGTCAAAATTACCCAATGTATTTATCGTCGTGTTGGAACGAATAATTAATTCGTATTGAAGAGTCCCTTGGTTGAATTCAGGTATTTTTAGCCTTTTAGCCTTGGCACCATCAATATGCACAATCTGCAAAATTAACAAATATTATTAAATTAAATATATTAAATTAATATTATTCTAATACTACTGTTTTATATGTACTTTATTGGAATAAAAATTTTTTTAAAAAATATTACAACAAAATGATAATAAAAATAATAATTTTAATGTTATAAAAAATAAATTAAATAAAAATGTATCACTTACTCGATTTGGTTGTATATGAAAATTTATACGATCAATTTCTTCGTTCCAGGCAACAACTTGAATGCGATGTTTACTGTTGTTGTTCACCAGAAACTTTAACAATCTATAATGTTGGGATTTACCAACTATCTTCGGACCATCAATTTCATCGATATATCCAACAATTTCTCTAAATAAATTTTTTATTAAAATTAGTAATATAATAATATTTTAATTTGTTTTAATTATCAAGATAAAATATTAAATAATATGTTCTTTTATTTGTTAATTACAATAAAAGATAATTATTTTTTATTTAAGAAAGAATCAAATATATATACATAATGTGATCACAACAATTGTTAATAAATAGTCCAAAAGAAATTTTGAAGGTTATTGTGACATAAAAATTTTGATATTAAATATATTTGTATCAAAACTATATTAATTTAGAAATGAGATATTTTAATTAAATTATTCTAATAACATGCTTTAAAAAACAATACATTATTAACGAAAGTGTATTAAATATCATTTATTGATAATATTTTTCCAATGGTAGATTTGATAATTACATGTGGTTATATAATTTCTGATAATGTAAATTTTAAAAACAATTCATTATATTGTAGTATATTTCGTTATTAAATTTTTCGTTTAAATTAATCTCATAAATATTCTATTAACTGATATGATAATACATTTAAGACATAGAGGTAAAAATTTGCATAATAATTATACAATTAAATAAAAAATTATATTATATTAAGTATAAATTAAAAATATAAAGACTCACACAGTAGAATCTTCGAATTGTATCGATTCCAACATTTCATCCGACGCCAAATATATCGTCTCTAAAACATCATTTTGATTGAGAAAAGTAATTTCCTGCCTGTTGACTTCCACATCATTACTTCGATTTGGAGTAAAAGTTTCCTTCTTGTTGCTGTTTTCCGAATTATTTTCTTCATTTAATGTTTCCTGCTGTATGTTAAGTATTCTGTAAATGAGTCGCGTATATCAATACAATATCAATATGATTAATAAAATATATTTTATAAAACTTTTATGTCACGAAGTTATAAGCTCTTGCATTTAAATTATTTCAAAGATTATTATATTGCGAACTTTAAGAAAGAATCGATAAAATAGAATCTTTTTTATATGAGAAAGCAATTATAAAAATAACTTAAATTATTACGAAAAAGCTATCAATCGATTTTAACTAACAAAATTAGCTATTCTCTAACAATAATTTAAAAATTTATAAATAAAAAATGAAAATATTAATAAAAATGAATATATTAATAAATTTACTTGTTAAGAGAGGATTCCTTTAAATTAATTTGCGACGAATGTTTATTTCCATTATTTTTTTTCTTATCCTTTTGATGTTGGTTAACTTTTTCCATTTTTTCTTTCTATCCCTTTTTCTTCTTCGCTCCTTTATTTAAAACTAAAACAAAAACGTATACTATAATATATCGCATAAAGTGTAATTCCCTATTAAAAATAGAAATCAAATCGCAAGAATTTTATAAGAGAGCAATATCAATATCGAACAAAATTTTTAAAAATTACAATTTAAAATATAAAAAATAATTAAGCAATGTAATAATTATTAAATTTGTTTATAGTGTATAATTTATAACATAATTATTAAAAATATATCAATAATTTAGCTCACCTCTTTGAACCTCCTGCAGGTTTGAGAAGATACGTTGCTATGTACAGAGAGTAACATATTTTGTTTTATCGTTGCTATAGAAAATTCGATGAAAAAGAGAGATATGTTAAGGTTGTGTTTTAAAATTTATTAATTTTATGTCTAATCAAAGTTATGTTCCCAAATTTCCATCAATACTAAAAATCTATAACATGTGTGACGTGAATTATAGATTTTCAATACTAATAGCGAATTTTCGAACACAACTTTAACATCATCGAATTTTCTATAGCAACGATAAAACAAAATATGTTACTCTCTGTACATAGCAACGTATCTTCTCAAACCTGCAGGAGGTTCAAAGAGGTGAGCTAAATTATTGATATATTTTTAATAATTATGTTATAAATTATACACTATAAACAAATTTAATAATTATTACATTGCTTAATTATTTTTTATATTTTAAATTGTAATTTTTAAAAATTTTGTTCGATATTGATATTGCTCTCTTATAAAATTCTTGCGATTTGATTTCTATTTTTAATAGGGAATTACACTTTATGCGATATATTATAGTATACGTTTTTGTTTTAGATCCATCCCCTAATTCAAAAATTGAAAAATATTTCTTATTTCGTCGATGAATAAAAGCCTTCCTGTCCGTAAATGACGTCTCACGCGGGCGCGAATACATCGGCCGCTCGCACCTCAACGGAACGCTCGCTACAAGGTCAGGCGCACCGTTTTCCGCCTGTGAGTCTCCGAGACAGCACGACTCGTACGTCTCACAAATTTCTTTCGCATCTTCGTCAATATTGATCTGCCGCTCGTCATGCACGCTACTCGAATCGTCGATATTTTCGATCGTCATAATTTTGTTGACGGTATTCGTCTCCCCGACCGCTACTACCTCGACCGGTAAACATAATTCGGCCGGGACACTGCTGCTTTTAATTAGGCTGATTGAATCGATTACCGCGCCGTCCCTGTGATCGTAATTCGCGCGTCCGTCTATTGCCGAAATGCTTATGTCTAGCATATACGGTTCCGGGAACGCGACGCAACCGTCAAAATCTCCGCCGACCCCTCCGACGGCCCCGTGCCCGTCGGGCACTCGCGCTTAGGACACCCCGCCACTAAGTGCCCCGCCGCCCCGCAAATATAACACGCGCGCTCCGTCGGCGGCCGCTCGCACCGCGTCGCGACGTGCCCCGACTCACCGCACCGATGGCATCTCGCACGCATCCGCTCTGTCGTTCTGCCAGCTTCCGCTTCCTTCCCGGTTTCTTGGTTCTCCGTCCGGCGCGACCCCTCGCCGGCAACCGGCCCTGCGCTGCCTCCTCTCCATCCCGATCCTCCGGTCGAGCCCGTCCTCCTGTCCTCCCGCTCAACGACGATGCTCTCGAACGCCTGCATTAATTCCGCCTTTGACCGGAATCTCATAAGGCGCGCCTGATTTCGCAGCCGCACATCCGTGATGTCCTCGATGATGTAATCGAGGAGCTCATCCTCAGCCACCGGAACACGATTCGCGAGGATCATCTTCTCGTGGCAGTAGTCGCAGAACGGCTCGTTCCCCCTCCATACACGAGCCTCGAATTCCTTCCGGAGAACCAATTTGCCTGGGCGCAAATCGAACATTTGCCTCATCTCCTCTAAGAGTTCCTCGATACTCAGCGTCAGATATTCGGTTCTCGAATAGAACCATGTCAATGCTCGTCCCCGCAGGCGCGAACCGATCAAGATCCTCGTCGCCTTCTCGGCGAATTGATACGTGTCCCTCAAAAGCTCGAGCTGACTTCTCCACCGCCAGAATGTGTTGTCACTCGTGTCAAACTCCGGGAGCAATTCTTTAACGCCCCCGACCACCGCCGAACACCCTCGTCGATGCAACCGACGAGTCGCGGGACAGCTCTCTCTCCCAAAAGCGATCTCTCTCTCTCTCCCACAGCTCTTTTTCTCTCCGCAAAAGATTTAACTCCGCGCGCTCCAGGTCCTCCATACGCGGAACGCATCCTCGTTCCTCGCGCGCCGCCGCGATCCGTTCGCGATCCACCAACCACGCGCGCGAGGCAGCTCCCTGCTCTCGCACCACCGCGGTCCGGTCTTCCTCGACCTCCACCGCGCCAACACCTCGCGCGTCGTCAGAGGCCGACGTCCCGGCCGGGCGCGACGACTCCAGCTGCCTACTCAAGGCCATCCACACGCCCGAGCCGCCGTCGCCCATCCTCTGAATCAGCTCAGCCTTCGTTCCTCCGGTCGGCAGTCCCCTCGCACGCAGATCCTCCTTCAGTTCGGCCACCGTGAAACCACTGCCCCGTAGCTCGTTCATACTGCACTTCTCACAGCGGTCGACACACACAGATTCACAATCCCACTTCTGATAACTGTAGTCGATAGGATGTCGATAGGAGAGATATATGTATATTCGATTTAAACTCTTAACTCTTTTCTTATTCTCAGAAATCGTATAAACTCTTTATTATTGTTACTCTTGTAAATTCTCAGAGAGAGAGACGCGCTCGACCGAGCGGTCGCCGTTTATAAACACTCGGCTAAAACGCTTATCCTTTCAAATCAAGCCAATCACGGCATGGCACGTTTCGTCAGAGGTATACAATAAAATCGAGGCAACGGACAGATAAGCATACACGAAAACGACAATGACCCGACACGAAAATAACAACATAATACATATGGTGACTTATTCCACGGACATCCCGCTACGTCAGATACCGCCTACACAATAATACTTTTTGTATTACACAAAAGTAGTATTATCTCAATATAATTATAAAATTTGATAATATTTTCTTTAATTGTCCATCTAAATATAAAGAAAGAAAACTAATGCGTAAAAAAATTAATTTAGTAAATCGTACCAATACGATATAGAATAAAGTTAGTGTACGTTTCACCGAACTTTCATTTTTTTCAATCTAATAAAAAAGAGCAATGAGCAGGGCTACCACCTCGGTGTCTACGTTCCCCCAAGATCATCTTCTGGAAAAAAAAAAAAAAAAAAGCAGGGAAAAGTACAAAATCAAACGCGATATGCTGATTGCGTTTACTTATTATGTATTATAATGTTTAATATTGTAAAATTGGACATTTTTGATTGTACAAAACAAAACAAAATTGCACACTTCCGATTGCACGAAAAATTATCAATTCTAAAAACGAACGCAACACAATAACAACTTTATTAGAAGAATTGCGACATACTACCTTTTATTTTTTTCTGACTTTGAAACTATATTTTTTATTACTCAATACGCTCTTCGCAGTAATTCGCTTTCTTTAGGATTCATAATATATTTTAAAAAACGAGCCGTTGGCCGTTAGTTGGCTGCATAAACAAAAGAGTGCGACAAGAGCGTAATAATTCATAAAAAATCCGGTATAAAAAAATTTTTTTTATAAACTCCAATGACTCGGAGATTTTCATTCTTCACCCGGAGACTCCGGGTCAAACCCGAAGAGGTGGCAGCCCTGGCAATGAGCCGTAGCAAGAAGTTAGTGCTCAATATTAATTTATTAAATTAAGATGAATGTATAACAAACGTTTCTACATTAGATCATCTTCAGTGTACCGCAAATTAATAAAACCTGTCCGTAAATACAATCTAGTTAGTAGTTATAAACAAAAAACATAATTCGCATCGCATATTTAAGTTAAGTGACTAAAACGCAAAAATATTGTAAACCAACAGTCATTCAGATAAAATACTTAAATATTCTAAGCCAGCGGTCGTATTAAAAGTTGCGATATAAAAGTAATCGCTAACGAATTGTCGAAACATCCCCATAATTGTTTGAGTAATAGACTGTAATAAAATTAATTAGATGAGAAAAGTGAAAAAGTTATCCAAATTGTGGGCGGAGGGGCGATGAATAGCCGGTCCGCCGGTCAGGTTGGTCGTTTCGTGATATCTCCTTGAGTCAGATTGACGGGAAAGGATAGGATAGTTATATGTAGAACATTCTATTTGATATATTAATAATGTTTATTGCGAACTTGAAGCGTTGATCTTCCTCTGTCAATGCTCTTCGGAAGGTCGTAGTTTGTAATTGCGAGAGCGTGATAAAGCGAGAATGTCGGTGTGTATCTCTGTACGTATCTCTAGGTGTAAGCGAGAGTGTGAGAGTGTCAGCGCGTGTCGATCGCCGAGAAGGCGATATATATATACGTACGAATCTTTGCGCTAAAAATCTCCCTACCCGGAAACAACGGGACAATGCTGGCATTCGGGTTTCGGTTCCCGAAAAGAGTATATCGCTCTCGGAGAGCCGTTGGAGAACGATAGGACCAACGATATAAATATACTCAAACGGTCTCACACAAAAAAGAGTAAACAGATAACAATAGGCGATCGAAGTGTCGCTCGTTATTTCTCGCCTTTTATAAACATATAATTCTAATACCTAAACATATATTTTAAAGCCTACATAATTTTAAACTCACTCCAATGAGTTTAAAATAAAAAGTTCATAATTAGTAAAGTTACTCCAGTTTTTACATTATTACATAAACTTTTAATTATTGTCGGAAAAGCATGAGTCATAGTTTTTTAGCTATGGTCTCATATATGTGTTTCAATCATCAATTAAAAATAATTTATTAAATATGCATGAACATTTGCTTAAATAAGTCCAAAAAAAATTTAATAACACTGTAATTTAGTTACGTCTAAAATAAAACGGCTTCAAATAACTTATGGACATGTGCAACAATTATTGTTACAGACTGTAATTTCCTGGTATTCAGCGTTATTTTGCAGATCATGTTTGCAAGAAATAAATCATTGCGATCCAATCTTCCGTCGAGAACAGTTTATATGTTCTATAAAAAGACATGACTTTTTGTACTATAAAACAATTTTTTTAACGTGCTGTTTTTTTCAAATGCTTAAAAAAATAATATTGTCAAATGTTACTTATAGAATATAGATAATATTTTTTAATAATAAATATTTTTTCTTATATATTTTCTGAAATAAACGAGAAAATAAGTTGGACATCGTAAAAAAATTTTTTCACATTCCATAGGCGAACGATCCTTGATTGATGGATTCTCCGTTATCCCGGTTGCATCCGGAGTTGCAGGGAAATCTGTAAGGTGTCGAAAAGAACACCTTCGGCATCCTAAACGAAAAGGAAAAGAAATAACAAGAATGGAGCAATAAAAACCCTAAGAATAAAATTGCAAGGACTACCAAGACCCTGATCCTGAAAGTGCCATAGGTAGCCTATTTAAGGTAGTTTGGTAAAAAATGATGAAAATACTGATTTTCTTTAAACTTGCAGCAATATTAATTTAAATATTGATACGTATGTGTGTGTTATATTTGGATTCAATTCACTATAGTTACGGAGATATGATTGTTTAAAATTGACTGTTTTTCTCGATATTTAACATTGCACTTATGGTCGCTAAGGAAAAAAAAACTAATACTTGAACTTGTATTTATCATTGTATCAATAGCAAAAAACCTATAATAAAAATTAAAATTTAAGCAAAATTAATTAAATTTTTAAACAAGTGCATGTTTTAATTTCAGCGACACTGACCGTACGATATCAGAGTATGATAAATTCAAAAAATTAAGTTTGGTTTGTTGTTTAACATATGCTATTCTGGTTTTTTTTTTCTTGTTAAATGTTCCTTGCTTCTGCTCTAACAATTTTTTTTTAATAATAATTTATATCACGTAACTGATTTTTTTTTATAATAATTAAAATGTTTTTTTACAATTATAATTTATACTATTTCATAATAAAGAAATCGTTGATTGTTGCAACGTAATATTTACGAATACATTTCTGCGATTGAATGCCATGACCTATACGATCACTCCGCGAACACTACACAATTTAATACACAATACTATTTCCTTTTCTGTAACTGTTTTTATTTTGTCAATTTTTATATTCTAAGAGAAGCAATAGTATTTATACAATAATTTTGACTAGCAGAGTACTACTCTGAGAGAAACAACTACCTGCTTAGGCTGTGTTCCAAAATGTCAGTCTAGTGCATCCACCCCCCTCACTCTCTCTCTCTCTCTCTCTCTCTCTCTCTCTCTCTCTCTCTCTCTCTCTCTCTCTTCCCCTCTCTCTCTCTCCCTCTCTCCCTCTCTCTCTCGTAGAGAGTAGAGAAACAACTACCTGCTTAGGCTGTGTTCCAAAATGTCAGTAAAGTGCAACCCCCACCCCCCTCGCACTTTCACTTTCTCGCTCTTTCTCTATGAGAGACAACGTGCATTCAGGTAACGTTTTGGAACGCAACCCTAGATATTAATGTGCCGGCGTGTTTCCTGCAGGCCTTGCGCTCGTCATTGTTCGGCGAAACGGCGTACTGAGCGGAGGTTCCTGAGATCGTGTGCGAGAGGATCCTGCAAGCCCGAGATTCGGACACCGGTGAGGCAAACGTCGCCAACTGTACAGCCGCCTTAGAGTTTAAGTATCGTGATGTGGACGAGCCGAACCATAATCTTCGTTGCCGTAAGTTATTGCATTTCTAACTCTGATAAGAAAACATTTATAATCCCGATAGCAAAATATTTATAAAATATAAAAATATAAAAATATTTATATTCGACGAAATCGGAATAAAATTGTAATTATGCATCTATATTTGAAACAATACATGTAGAAATGTAGAAATATGTATAAATATTTGCACAATTAATTTTTCTAAATAGTATTTTAGCAAAACAGTAACGTTACGGCGAATCATTTTGATGAAATATTTGCAAAATTAAACTTGGAAAGAAATTACTTAATAATTGATAAATATATTGAGTTTTATTATTTTTAAAATATTTTATGCAATAAAATGAATAATTATGCATGCCTAAAAAATACAATTATTCAGAAATTATAATTTTTAAATGTTATAACATAAAATATTACACTATCATTATGATAATTATAACACAATAATTGTGCATAATTTATATCCTAAATTGATATACTAATTTTTGAGCAAATATCATTTAGAAATTTTATTTTGACAAAACCGCTGCGTGTTATGCATCTTAACCTTCAGGAACTTCACGTACTTTGACTTCCGTTGTTATCTCACCATGCACTTTTAGACCCTGTCGTTCTTCTCCAGTTTGTATCTTTAAGACAAATGCATCAATTGAACGTTTTTTTTAATCGATAAATTTTTTGAAACTTTACAAGACTGTGTAAGTTAAATTATTCCAAATTAAAAAATATAAAAGTTATTTAATAAAAAGAGAAAGCTTGTTTTGCCGAAAAAATGAAAAAAATTGATTTTCTTTTAATTGACGTAGCACTGACTAAAAAAAGATACGAAGGTTTTATAATACATAATTCGAAACGTTAAGAGTTGTACTTTAAGAAGGAATTGGTATTATAACGATTGGTTCCAAAAAATATTTCTTTTTGCAAAGTAAAATTTCATGATATTGAAAGAAATCGATCAAATTTTATTGTTTTTAAAAAACGGACTTTTCTTTAAAAATATTAAAATTTGCGACCTTTGGCATGAAATATAAACATGTTGAAGAATTATAAAATATTTTTCAAAAAGTTTATATGGCTAATACAAAATGGAGAAGTAAAAATTCAATTATGCAAAAAAAGGTTTTTGTATAAAATTGCATAAAAATTTTAAATATACGTAAGCATACGTAATATACGTAATGTTAAATATATGCAGCGAGAAGAGACAGCCCAATGTTTTACGATTACGAGGCACGCGACGAAATTTAATTATGTATTGTGCTTAGCAACTGTAACATTGGGCTGTCTCTTCTTGCCGCGCGTGCATAGTAACCAAGTAATACTGGGCTGTCTTTTCTCGCCGCGCGCTTGTTGGCACGCGAATTGTTCGATCTTTTTAAATTAATTTTTCATTAATTATTGCGAATTTCGCAAAATGGTAAAGGCCTTTTCTATTCGGTTTAGCCCACTCTACTTGCCCACGACAGGTGAAGCGCGAACCACCGGATACTTTGTATATGTATATGTATACATACATTTTATATACATATAGGGGAAAGTGAGGCAAAACCGTATACTTTTTTGGATTTGTTTTCCTACAAAAAATCAGAAGACAAAAAAAATCTACTAACCGTTAGTAGTAACCCAGATAGCACAGCGAATTCTAAAAGAATTCTTTTTGAGTACCCGAATTCTGAAAAGAAGTCTTTTTTTAACCCATTTCTGCACCAAAAGAACTCTTAAGAGTTCGAAAAAAATTCATTTGGATGTCACCAGTTCTGAGTTCTTTTTCAAATACATATTATATTCATTTTATGCTCCATAAGAATTCGCAATAAATTCAAAATTATTTTTAAATAGTATTCTAATGGGACTTTATCAAGATGCTTTCTCGAATTCATTGCGATTTCTTGTATAATCCAAAAATGGATTTCTTTTTTATATAAAAAAGGATAATAAAGGATCTTCGAAAATTAAGAAATATAAATTTAAAAATATACTATGACAAAAATAGAGAATCTGGTATATTATTGTTATAGTAACTGAGAATAACTCTCCTCTCCTTCACTCCTCTCTCTCTCTCTGTCGTTATTATATAACAATAATATACAAAAGATTTTCCTATATTTTTATCACAGTAATATATTAAATTATTACTTCTTAATTATATATAAAAATAAACTATATGTTTAACAATATTTCTTAAATAATTTTTTATTAAATAATTTATCCAACTTTTCGTGTCAAATACACGTTTTGCCTTCATAAGACAGATAAAACAAAGACTAAAAATAATTATTAATTCGAAACACTAGTAATAATTATTAATTCGAAACATTTGTTATATTGCACGCAAAACAAAATGTGCATATTTTCTGTACACTTTCAGCCTTGGAAGCATATGTATATATAATTACATTATTTCAAAACCATGACTTATTTAAATATATGAAAAAGTACAATATATTAAACTATTAAATATATATTTTAAAAAGTAGTTAGACATACATGTATGACCACTAATAAAAATTAATTCGAAACGTTTTGTAATATCGCACGCAAGACAAAATATATTTCCTGTACACTTTCAGTCTCGGAAACATATATATATATATATATATATATACTATATATATATATATATATTATAT